>NC_084584.2:21540000-21547500 GCF_033978685.3 Nerophis lumbriciformis | reverse complement strand
ATATATATTATATTATTATATATTATAATATATTATATACTTATATTACATTGTATTATGTTATTTTATAATATATTATTTTATCCATCCATTTTCTAACGCTTGTTCTTTTTGGGGTTGCGAGGGGGCTGGAGCCTACCCCAGCTGCACTCGCGTGGAAGGCAGGCTACACCCTGGACAAGTCGCCTTCTCATCGCAGGGCCGACACAGATAGACAGACAACATTCACACTATTATTTTATATTATATGATATTTAGTGCTGTCAAATTATCACATTTTCAATCAAATTAATTGCACTTTTACATTTGGATTCATCATGATTAATCACAGGTTAATACTAGGTTGCATAGTTTAAAATAAACTATAAAAAAGAGCCCAACATTAGGAAATTATTGCAATTTTATTGTCAGAATATCATACACGAGCATTTTTTAAATGTTTTACTTAATGTCTGCATGTCATTTATTTGCCGTTTGGGTTTATTTTGAAGTGAAATTTGCGGCATGTGCGGTCAAAATAAATGATTATTCTGCTTACATGCATGGTTAATGCTATTATTTTTAGTGATTAATCACATGAGTTAACTCGTTATTTTTGACGACCCTTGATATGTTATGCTATATTATGCTACATTAATTTATATTATACTAATTCGTAATGATTTATTTTTGTATTATTATTTAATTCTAACCCATATTTATATTATATTACATTACATTATGTTGGACAAGTGCAGAGGTATAAAGTGGATGAAGTAAACTATAGCGGTTCTCGGAGACACACTCTGTGTAGGAGGCTGGCATGGACAAACGGCTCATTAGCATTAAAGTTACAGACACAAAAGTAAGTGTTCCCAGTTAGGCTTACTAAAAGCCTCTTTGTAATGTCACCACGCCAACATCAAGTGTAATTTTACACCTCTAATACACTTTTTGTGACCTTTGAGTCTTATTTTAAACAGTTAAGTACACTGTTAAATAATATGGGACCTTTAGCAGTGCATTATAGCATGCTTGCTTTTCACTAGCATTAGTCTGCTGTTCTAGCACATTCCGTAGAGCAGGAGCTGCAGGTGTATTGGATGCCTTGAGCTGTAATCTGTATATTAGCTTCCTGTCCCACAGGTGAGCTGGTGTCGGTGTCTCTAAACGAGGTGGTGCGACTGCAGTGTCCCGCCGCGTCCCGCCTGTCTCGCCAGTCCTGGGAGCGGCCAAACAGCCGCCTGTCCTCGGATTTATACCTGCACCTGGAGGATGGCAGCCTGAGCTTCGTGGCCACTCCGGCCACGCTGGGACACTACCTCTGCCTGTCCACGGAGAACGGCTTCCAGCAGACGATGGCCATCTACCACGTCAAACAGAAGAGCAGCCCCCTGCCTCAAACGCCCACCAAGCGGGTATTGCCCCAGACGCTCCCTTCGCCTACCGAGTGGGAAGCCAGGCCCAGGAGGACAGAGTCCAAGCAGGCCGAGCCCACACTGATCAGCGGGGACACTCAGGTGACCGCAGGGCAGCTGGGCAGTAACTTCACCCTGTGGATGGTGAAAACGGCGCCCAAAGAGGCCGCCTTCCGAGACGGGGAGCCGCTGATGTCGGAATCGGCTCCCTGTTACCTGAAGGAGCTGGTGGTGGTGTCCATCCTCTTGGTGCTGTGCCTCAGCCTGCTTCTCACCGTCCTGCTCTACGGTGCCAAACAGCGATGGCGCAGTCAAACCGTTCCGCACGTGCCAGGCACCCCCGGGCCAGACCCGGACAGAAGGACCCCTGTGGAGCACGAGGTCCTGCGCGGGAGCCCGTCTCAAAGAAAATGCAACGGACACATGCAGCATGGCGGACCGGCCAGTGGCGTGCTCTGTAACGGAGCGCTCACGGGCTCCAACGGCCACTTGCCCAACACGCCCATCTGAGTGAGTATTACTGCTGACTGTTGGGAACGCGATAGTACGAAGGACTACGGTACTAATGTCAACACAGCGGCTTTGTTGCTACAAAGGAATATTAGGGCCACACTGACTAGGGAAAAAGTTTTAATATGAGGAAAAATAATAATAATTTGCAAGAATATAATACCTCTGTAAAGTAGTTACCCTTATCATTGCAAATATTAAATAGCACTGCCCTTCTTTTGTGCTGTGAAAATGTACGTGCGGTTATGGTTTTTAAGTTATCATAAAATAAATTTGATGTGTCATCCAGCCCCCCCTTGTCAAAATCTCCCCAAACGTGTCACATTCGTTTGTGCTGCAAAAATGTTTTGCTAACAAACTATCATATTAAACTACTAGTTTTTATGTTATTAACGTTTTAGTATTCATAACCAGTGACCCCCACCTTGTCAAAATCTCCCCAAACTTCTCCCAAACGTTTGTGCTGCAAATTTTGTTTGTCTTTCTATGAATCTTTATGTTAACATTTTATAGTTTTAATGTTACTAACGTGTTGTCATCCATAATTAGCTCCATAACATAAAAACTATAATAGTTAAACTATTTTTTTTGCAGCACTAATGTAGCACAAATAAATAGGGCAGGTTTGGGAAGATTTTGACAACGTAGGGTGGTTGTTTACCGCATTTTTCGGACTATAAGTCGCAGTTTCTTTCATAGTTTGGAAAAAAACATATATACCGGTAAGTCGCACTGGAGCCCGGCCAGTGCGACATATATGTTTTTTTCCTTTTTTATTATGCATTTTGGGCAGGTGCGACTTATACTCCGGTGCGACTTATACTCGGAAAAATACGGTATACATAATAGAACTTTAATAACATTAGAACTTTAATAAGCGGTAGAAAATGGATGGATGGATGGATGGATAGACAGAAAATGTTTGCAGCACAAATGAGTTGGACCGGTTTGGGTCATTTTTCGGCCGTGTTATTTTAATATTCGCAATGATATGCGGCCCAATTTTACATAGGTGAATAGAGTCATTGTTATTAGGCAGAAAAATGTGAATTAATTAAGAATTTTTTGTAGAAAATGTTTTAAATATTATGAGAAAAACAATATTGATAAGTATGTCCTTGTCCTAATATTAGTACTTCCATCCATCCATCCATTTTCTACCGCTTATTCCCTTTGGGGTCGCGGGGGGCGCTGGAGCCTATCTCAGCTACAATCGGGCGGAAGGTTATTATTATAATAATTTGACATTATTCTCATTAAATTGTGATTCAGGTAGTTGTTGTCAATGTATTCTTGTAATATTTGTACTTTATTCTTGCAATCACAGCGTTATTTCATGACTTAATTGTTGTATTTGTTTCTCCTTTCAGTGTGGCCGTAATACAACTTTTTTTGTTTCCCAAGATGCCGAGTGGCTGCAATATAAATGTTTTTAATACGTGTTTGATGCCATGTGACTGCTACATGTACACTTTTTTTTAACAGATAATAATACAAAGCACCAGAGTTTAGTAGGATTCTGTACAATGAAAAAAGTAATATATTAGTTTTTGTGGGATTCATTCCTATGGAGCCTAATTTTTGTTGTATGATTTCCTACTAAATTCCTGTGTTTATAATCATTGCAACAGCAGCTGTCTAAACTACGGATAGCTTTGCACACGTGCCTTGGCCACACTGAGGAATGACACTTTTGGACCCTATAATAATGTGATTATTCAACCACTTCAAGTGCACACAGTCTTGTGAATTTTAAACAGTTTTAATGTTGTGAATCAGGGTGAATGTTAGTGGACATTTACACTTCTCTGTGGTGAATCAGGACCAAATAGTGTGTACTAGTCGGGATTCTGTTAGGATTTTTGTATGCCTTCGTCTTGCCTTTTTTTTAGGACAAGCATCACTTGTTCTCACCACGACACATTCCCATTGTGGTGTGTTGGGTACTGTGTTTGGAAATGACCACTCGCAGAGTTCATTAAAGGCATCAGCCTCAAAACAGTGTTTGTGGGCCTTTTTAAAGCGATAGCCTTTACCGGAAAGGCGAGACAAGATGAGACATGTTGATGTGAAAAATGACACAACGCAAAAGTTCCCAGCAGTTCCTTATCAGTCTGGGTATTCATACGGTAAATGGTTGGAATGTGACGTGTTTTTGTATTTTCACATCTGGACCGAGTTCAGCTGGACTGCAGGGGAGGGACACAGCTGTCACTACAAAACGTATTTCTCTGGACTCAGCAGAGAACACAAGTTGGTGTATTTAATACTGTAAAATAGTATAGTTTAATGGGTTCAACAGACAGGAAACGGAGATGTAACGATTTAAGTTGATCAACTTAGCTCGTGTTTCCGTTGCTGGCCGCAAGAGGGCTTACTTTACATTCTTACTGCAAAACCTTGATCCAAGCGACACCCTCTGGCCAAATACTAGAATGCACCATGGCAAAGGCACAGCTGTGAAATATTTCAAATTCAAGAAGTGTCATACTTTACATCATGTTGTCTTAAAAATATGTTGTACGACATTTTTACGAAAACATCATTAGATTTAGGATGTTTTTCTTTAGAGCTGAATACAGATTTTAAAATTCGATTTAGTTATGAAATAAAAAAATATGTTCAATACATATTCGTCTTTTAGTTCAATTGGAAAATTCTAATAATTCTCATTTTAATTACGTTTTATTTAATCCAGTTGGTTATTTATTGAATACAGATATTTATAGTAATAATAATAATAATGATAGATTTGTGTTGCACTGTACATTTAAACAACAAATCTCAAATTGCTACAAAGTAAAAACATAATAAAAGCATTAAAACAAGACAGTAAAAAAAACAATATTAAAAATTAGCTGTATGTTTTTCTAAAAAAGTAGTTTTTGAGTCCTTTTTAAAAGTTTCCTCCGTCTGTGGGGTCATGATGTGGTCAGGAAGGACGTTCTACAGACGGGGAGCGGTAGCTTCAAAAGCTCTGTCCCCCATAGTCTTGATATTAAGATTAATGTTGTTCCTGGAATTAGATTATATTTTACCTTTTAAAAATTGAGAAATTATTGTACAATTTAATGTATTTGATTATTTATAATGTATCTGATACATCTAAATACAGATTTTAATGTTGATCAAAAAATTAATGTCAATTTTTTGTATTCCATATGAATTATTATTCACATTTTAATTCTAACACTTTATAATTGTAATTTTTAAATATATACAGCTAAATACCTATTTTAAAATTCAATTTGATGAAATATTTTTTTACAATTTGTAAATAAACATTTCACATTAAGATCTTTAGAACATTTGATATATGTATCCATTTAAAATAAACATTTGTGATGATCTAAAAAAAAGTTGGCTCAATAAATTTTTTTCAGATTACATGTCACATTAAGATTTACATAAACTTTGATGAATTAATTTACATTTTAATCGCAATATTTAGTAAATTAATGTAGGTTTTATTGAAATATAGCTTAATACTATCCATATTCAAATTCAATTAAATAAAAAATATATTTTTTGGTTTGATTCATATTTTAACTACAATATTAGTAGTTAATAGTTTGTTTTTATTTATTAGATATAGCTAAAATACAGATGTTCAAATACAATTTTCTCATGAAATTAAGTATAATGTATAGTACTTTTTTTAGGTTATATTTCACGTTTAGATTAATAGAACATTTTGGAAGTTCATTTTGATTTGAATTACAATATTTATTTTACAAATTAATTTATTTGATTGTCCTTCAATGTATTAGATGCATTTAAATACAGACATTAAAATTAATTTGCTCATTAAATAAAATAAAAATGTTGAATGCATTTTTTCAGATACATATTCCTTATTTAGATTCAAATTGGATACATTCTCTAATTAAAATATTGTATGATTTAATGTAGTTATTTATAGATAAATTATGTTCCTAAAATAAAATAGTCATCTAATTTTTCTGATTATTTTTCACATTTTAATTAATTACAATTACACACAACTTATTAATTAGAGATAGGGTGAGAAGCTCTGTCATCCGGGAGGAGCTCAAAGTAAAGCCGCTGCTCCTCCACATCGAGAGGAGCCAGATGACGTGGTTCGGACATCTGGTCAGGATGCCACCCGAACGCCTCCCTAGGGCGGTGTTTCGGGCACGTCCGACCGGTAGGAGGCCACGGGGAAGACCCAGTTGGGAAGACTTTGTCTCCCGGCTGGCCTGGGAACGCCTCGGGATCCCCCGGGAGGAGCTGGACGAACTGGCTGGGGAGAGGGAAGTCTAGGCTTCCCTGCATAGGCTGCTGCCCCCGCGACCAGACCTCGGATAAGCGGAAGAAGATAGATGGATGGATGGATTTTAATTAATAAAATATTTGGGAAATTAATTTCTATTTTGATTACTATATTCTTCAAGTTTGTAGTTTACTATTTTTAATTTATTAGATATTAAAATTCTCTTTGATCATGAAATGAAAAAAATATGTAATTTTTTTGTGATTATGTCTCACATTTAAAATAGACTATTTGATTAATTAATTTACATTATATATTTTTTAAATTAGTATTCATATTGAAATTGAATTTGTTGATGAATTAAAAAAAATCAATATTTGTTAAGATTTATAGAAACTGATTCACATTAGTTCTTACAGTTTTATGTATTTAATATACAGTAACTAAATACAGATATTACATCTTTTTTCATGAAATTAAGTAAATATTGTACGTTTTTCCAGATTATATTTCACATTTAGATTAATAAAAACTTTGTCAATGTATATGTTTTGGTAAAAAGGGTGACATTTTCATACAAAGAGGTGAAATATAACAAATTAGATGATGCAATTTATTATTTCATGAACTCTAACTTAAGAAGCTTCTTGCAGCCTCACAGAGAGCTGCTGACGTCACTGGAGTCCGGTTCTCTGCTGCAACAAAAAAAGTCACAGAAGCAGCCCGTTTGCTGCAGTGGAATCTCGCACGCACGCACACACACACACACACACACACAAACACACACACACACACACACACACACACACACACAGGTCCTGCTTGAGGCTGTCAGAACAAGCGGAGCACAGGAGCTGCAGTGACTCAGCAGAGGTAAGTAAGAGCTTTCCACTGGAGTGTATAGGACACACCGCTAAGCAGTAAAGGGGTGGGATGGATGTGTTGTTGTGATGCAATCTGGACTGGAGTCAAGGTGCCTTTAAGAGCTGCTTGAGTCTGGATTGTCCTCTGGGACATAGTCCGTATTGATGCAAATAAATCGTAAAACTGTATTCATTGCTCATATAGTTCACACTTTGCAGGTATATTTAATGTTTATGCGGTGTGTGTGTGTGTATACCTTTAAGAGGCCTCCAGCTGAGTCGCTTGATTCAAGCAGTCAGATAGAGGACGTCCTCAACCTCAAAACTCCTGTAGCAATGGTGGGCTCATCTCCGTACCTTCTAGAGCAATGGTGTCAAACTTGTTTTTATTTAGCGCCACATCGAAATTATGGCTGCCCTCAAAGGGCCGCTTGTAACAGTGAATATAAATAGCCTCGTTACACATTTTGCATAGGCATTATATTTTTACTGACAG
>NC_084584.2:21505000-21532500 GCF_033978685.3 Nerophis lumbriciformis | reverse complement strand
TTCTAGATAATCTTACTCATCTCACCATATGAAATGTAACTTACTTCACCAATTATTTATTTATTTATTTGTATTGTTATTACTTATGGAGTATATTGTGAATAAATTGAGATCAGGAAGTGAACAAAAGTTTTAGCAATTTCTATGTAAAGGAAAAGGGGTAGGATCAAATAAACTCTGCTTCTTCCTACTTCTTTTCGAACATGTTGAATAGAGAAACTGGAAATTGTGATGTATGATGTTGTATGCTTGCAAGTTCGAAATAAACTCAAACAATATTTATTGCACAAAATAATGTATTTGATTATTTTATTTATTTATTAGATAGTTCAAAATACAGATGTATAGTTATTTATTAGATATAGAGATAGATAAAAATATTAGGATCATTTTTTTTCTCAAAAATTAAAAAAATAATATATTCATTCATTTCCATTTTGGTTTTGTATTTTTAACTTTTTAGACAGATCCAAACACAGATACCTGTATTAAAATTATATTTAATCATGACAAAAAAAATGGGTTTTATTATATATGAAATTAATTCAAATTTTAATAAATCTTCTAATTTAATGTAGTTTTAAAAATATATATATAGCTAAATATGCATGAGGTGTGCTTGCTGGCAGTTTTCACTTAAAATACACCCTGTTTGTACTTTACAATAGATAAAGCAAAAAAAAAAAAATGCAAGTACTGTAAAACATTTGAAAAATATTCCTGAAGGACATTCTGACAATAACATTTGTGTCTAAATATTTTTTTTTTTCAAGTTAATCTAAATGATGCAAGTTATTTTCTGTGATTAATCACAATTCAAAAGTTTGATTAATCTGATTTAAAAGTGTAATCGATTGACAGCACTAGTTTTTCATTTTAAAAAGTCCTTAAAATATAATAGTCGAGGCAACGTTAATTTAACCGCTTTTGAGAACAAAAATTGTCTTTTCATGCTGCTTTTGTGACTAAAAAACAATTAAGCCCATTGTTTGAACAGTAGACTTATTCGTTAACCGTTCACTTAGAGATTCTTCGTTGTAACTTTTACAAATTTACACTTTTCATATTTGTTTTGAATGAAAAATATTTTCTTCAAACTATTTAAAAGAAAATGTAGAACTTTGTATAAATATTTGAAATGTATACTTAATGTAATAGAAATGAATAAAAATGTATTTCAATCAATTTTAAAAATGTTTAAGTCCATCCATGTATTGATTAATCCTTTTTTTTATAAAGCACTTTGAGACTTTTAAGGTGATTTAGCAAAATAAAATGAGAAAAAAACTAAAATATTTTTAAAAAACCTAGTAAAATAAACAAAAGGTGTACGTATTAAAATAAATAAACAATATGATAAAAAAAAATGTTTTACTGTAAATAAGAATTAGGTAATTTTGCCAATTCATGTATAGTGGCCAATTGTTTGAAATGTTTACCAATTTATTTATTTATTTATCACATATGTAGCCCTTCAGTTATGGATTCAAGGCTGTGACTTTTATTTATAACTGATTGTAATAAATGAAAGATAATAAAAAAAATGAAAATACACATCACATATTAATTTAAAAAATAGTAAAAATAAACAAAATTTTAAAGAAGATACATTTTTTTTATAGCACTTTGATGTTTACAAAATATTTTTTTTAAAATAAATTAGAAATACATTACTATATTAAAAAAAAATAAAAATACAATTAACAAATAATAAAAATGATTAAAAACATGATGAGTAATCCATCCATCCATTTTCTACCGCTTGTCCCTTTTTGTGGTCGCGGGGGGTCGCTGGAGCCTATCTCAGCTGCATTCGGGCGGAAGGCGGGGTACACCCTGGACAAGTCGCCACCTCATCGCAGATGATGAATAATCATTAGGAATAATTAAAATAATATACAATTTGTTCATGACATATGCTAGCCATTTAGTTACACTAACTGTTTGGGTTGGCAGGTGAAATGTGCCCTCGTTTTGCATCTCATCAGCGCTGCCTTTGCCACCGCCGCCCTGGGTCTGATGTCCAAGCACCTCCCCTACAGGCAGGACTCATACCACTGCGAGCACTGCCGCCGATTGGAGCTCCACGCTGTGGTAATGACATGCACACATTAATACACACGCACACACACACACACACACACACACACAATGCCTGTAGTAGCATGTGACAGTCACTAGCGTTAGCAACCTTAAAGTTATTGTAGTTTTCTGGCTTTTGTTTGGCGCAAGACTGAAACAATGTTTGCAAGACAGAATGATTATGCACACAAAGTGGTGTATTTAGAGAATATTCACTGAGGAAAATATCAAATGCCAAAGTGCTAAAACCTAAAATTAGATAACATGCAAACTGACATTCAAGATAGTAACTTGAGTACACAAACCCATAAAGATTTGACTTCATATCCTGTGGTCAGGGCTGATAAAATAGGATAATAATAATAATAATAACTGGGATTTATATAGCGCTTTTCTAAGTACCCAAAGTCGCTTTACAGGATAAAGTACTAACATGCTTACAGTTGGTGTCCAAACTTATATCAAATTGAGTATAGTAATACTAGTACAATAGTATTGTACTATTTCAAAAGTCTATTAGACTAGACTGACCATACGTCCTCTTTTCCCCGGACATGTCCTCTTTTGCGGGGCTGTCCGGGCGGGGTTTCTTAAATGCCTCAAATGTACGGCATTTTGAGTCAGGGTTGCGTGTGTTTTCAATGTACGTCCAGGGTTAAGAACGGGTTAAAAACAAAACAAATTGTGAAGGTGTGCACACGCAGCAGCATTCGTGAGGGAGGGGCAGAGACAGACAGAGAGAGCGAGAGAGTGAGGGAGTGGATTGATTGACATACTTGCCAACCCTTCCGATTTTCCCGGGAGACTCACGAATTTCAGTGCCCCTCCCGAAAATCTCCCGGGGCAGCCATTCTCCCGAATTTCTCCCGATTTCCACACAGACGACAATATTGGAGGCGTGCCTTAAAGGCACTACCTTTGCGTGCCGGCCCATTCGCACAATATTGATAGCTCTCCACACACACAAGAGAATGCAATGCATACTTGGTCAACAGCCATACAGGTCACACTGAGGGTGGCCGTATAAACAACTTTAACACTGTTACAAATATGCGCCACACTGTGAACCCACACCAAACAAGAATGACAAACACATTTCGGGAGAACATCCGCACCGTAACACAAAATAAACGCAACAGAACAAATACCCAGGACCCCTTGCACCACTAACTCTTACGGGACGCTACAATATACACCCCCCCCCCACACACACCTCATATATATATATATATATATATACACAGTATATATATAGAATCAGATTTAGAAATACTTTATTAATCCCCGAGGGGAAATTAAAATTTAGAGGTTATTTTGAATATTTCTACCTCTGCACTTTTTTCCAAAACTGTGAATGTTACAGAATATAAGTGTGACTTATTTTGTTATACTGTCAAGCAGTGTTGGCGTTAACGCACTTTTTGTGTCTTTTTAACGCATTGAAATCAGAAAGGACGCAGATTTTTTTTTTTTTACCATTTGCGGCCCACAGCTAATGTTTTAAAGGCCCACAGCACATTCTAAAAATACTATTAAAATAAACAAAAACATAACAAAAGTGAAATAAAAAAGCTTAAAGGAGAAATGTAATTTAGAAAAAGTTGCAATGTTGACTAATAAAACAAAGCTGTTTTTTTTTCTTTCAAACTGTCATTGCTCAAAACATAATATTGAATCAAAATCAATGTTATTATGAATTATTGACATATCCATGGTTCCGATTACGTAACATCAAATATTCCACTTTGAAAAATATTTTTGGTGGAAGATTTTGCATATTATGTGTGTTTGCCATAAAAAAAAAACATAGTTTTGTTTGACAAAAAAGGGTGGAAAACAAACAAACAAAAAAACAATTAACAATTAAAAAAACTAAAACATTTTGAAATTAGGAATAGATCTGAAGTTGATGTAGACTCCGGAGATTTAAGCGTTAAATATAAAATGTATGTATGCCCTGGCGCACCATTATCATCATTTCACGACCGAAGCAAAACACGTTTATACTGAAATAAATACACCTACAACTTATTCAATAAAAACATAGAAAAAACTACCAGCAGCGGTAAAGTTCAGATCCATGAAGGAAAGAAGAAAGTGAATGAATGTTTATAACTGAATATGCATACAAATTTGTCTTCTTTTTTTATTATTTCTTTTAATGAATTAAGTAACGTTTATGACAACCTTTTTCCAAAACACAATATAGAATGTGAGATATAACAGGATAATGCATACATTTATTATTTCTTTTCAAAACGCTTACAAAAAAGTGGGACACCAAAAATTTACTGTGGGACCCCATTTTTATGACTTGATGGGGTCCATGGGACACATGGTCACATAGTCCCCGCCTTGTCCTCTTTTTGGGATTTCAGAATATGGTCAGCCTATATTAGACTGAATAAAATGCTCACACTTTGAATGCTAACATGTAGCAAGCTAGCAACTTGAACATTGAAAATCTGAAGATAAAACTAAACTTTTTCTGCTAAGAATCAGTATGCTAACATATACTGTAGCAGGGTAGCAACTCTAGTGCAGAAAGTTCTGAAGCAGACCCATTACACCAGTACATCATGCCCTGAAGTACTAGAAAGTATATTTCAAAAGGCAAATGAGACTGAATTGCTGAAGTGCTAATGTGCTAATAGTTAGTATGCTAGCATATATCAAGTATCAATGAAGAAAGTGCTAAAATACAACAAAAAAGATTATACATCATTCTGCTGTAGTACTGGTTCAAAAGCCTAATGAGACCGAATAGAAGTGCTAACATGTTAACAGTTGATATGCTACCATATATCATCGTGTAAGCAACTTGAGTGCAGAAATGTATCAAATACACCAACAAATATTTTATAACCTCTGGCTATAAATATGGAGTCACCAGACTTAGAGGCTGGTCATTAAAGTTGTTCATTTAGTAGAAAAAAAGCAAATAACAGACCTGACACAAAAGTATAGTCCTTTCAAAATGACAACTTTCTGGCTTTTAGATACACTGAAATAAATCAAGAATTGATTATTGAAGTTAGTAGCCGTTTCATTTTTAGATCATGCAGAGTAAAACAATTATGGAATCACTCAATCCTGAGGGAAAAACAAACCAAAACACTCCAACAAAAGACTCCAACTTTGTTGCATCAACTCTGACTTTAATAACGGCTTGCAGTCTCTGAGGCATGGACTTTCTCTGATTATTGTTGTCAGATCAGCTTTGCAGGTTGGAGTGTTGTCATGGGCCATGTTATTCAATTTCTACCAGTTTCCTTTGGTATGAGATGTTGACTATTTGCAGGCCGTTGCATTGACCTTGTGTAACTTTCTTTCAGGAAAGTTATTACACTTTTTGTTCTATTATCATCTTGAAAACTGATGTCATCATCCCCAAACATCCTTTCCATTGATGGAATTATAGACGTGTTCAAAATGTCGACGTGTGCATTTATTGAAAATGTAATGACGTGCAGCCCGACATCATCAATGACTGTGGACATTTGCACGTTTTCTTCAGGCAGTCGTCTTCATAAATCTCATTGGAACGGTACCAAACAAAAGTTCCAGGATCATCACAATGCAGAGTCACAATACGACTTTCATCCAGTCATCCATAGTCCACCATTGCTTTCCTTAGCCCATTGGAACCTTGTTTTTTTCTCTTTAGATGTTTATGGCGGCTTTCATTCGGCTTTTCTGTATTCAAATCTCATTTCCTTTAGGCGCTTTCTTACATTTTGGTCACATGCGGTGACACCAGTTTCCACGCATTTTTTCTTTATTTCTGTTTTCAAGTCATATTGCTTGCAGTTTTCTTGTTCTGATGCTTTGATGTTTTTCTTGGTATACCAGTTTGTTACAAACTCCTCATGTAGCAGCGTTGTTAGACACAGGTGACCGTGAACAATCAACATCTTTTGCAAGGTTGCGTGAGGATTTAATCTTGTCCTTTGTTTCAATTGACATCACTCGCGATGGAGTCATGATTCATGTCTATCCACCTGGTACAACAGCTCTCCAAGGTGTGAACACTCCTTTCTTTTTAACTGCACAACCATGAACAGATGTTTTGGAAATGAACATTTACAGGGTGATTCCTTACATGTTTTCCTTAAAACTGCTGGACTCTAGAAAAAGGTTCCGCAGCCTCCGAAGCAGAACCTCCATGTTCTGTAACAGATTCTTCCCTCAGGCTGTGAGACTCTTGAACGCATCATAAAAATCCCCTCAGCTACCCCCAAAATGGATTAACTCGCTGGAATAAAAAAGACAATATAACATACATCCATAAATGTGGACGCATGTGAAAAAGTGCAATATATTTATCTGTACAGTAACCTATTTATTTATTTATATATGCACCTTATTGCTTTTTTATCCTGCACTACCATGAGCTAATGAAATTAAATTTCGTTCTTATCTGTACTGTAAAGTTCAAATTTGAATGACAATAAAAAGGAAGTCTAAGTCTAAAAATAGTGATTTCATAATTGTTTCACTATGTTTGATCCAAACATGAAACTGTTACTGACTACCACAATTTATGTTCTTGATTTTGTTTAGTGTTTTTTAAAACCAGAAAGTGGTCTTTTGAAATGACTACAATTTTGTGTCATGTCTGTTATCTGATTGTTTTCCACAAAACTAAACTGAATGAACATCCTTTAATTAACCTCTTAAGGCCCAAGCTGTTTGTTTACAT
The DNA here is from genome assembly GCF_033978685.3 of Nerophis lumbriciformis. NCBI lineage: Eukaryota > Metazoa > Chordata > Actinopteri > Syngnathiformes > Syngnathidae > Nerophis > Nerophis lumbriciformis. Next base: position 21,525,716 of record NC_084584.2, on the reverse strand, counting down.
TCTTTTTTTATTTATTTCTCTTTGCTATTTGGGCTTATTGGACCCTAATTAGAATAAAAAACTAAGAATCATCTTTTGATATGATGTACTTATTAGTCCATAAGTAACAAATGTGTACTTCATGTTTAGTGACATGCTAATTCTTATTTTTACACTTTTTTTGTCCAAATTTCATTGTATGTTATACTTTTCTGACGCCATAAGACCCCAATTCAGTAGTGTACACAATTTTGGAAATAAGAGCTAAAAGGTGCTGCCCACGCATGTGGCCACTAAGGCCTTTTGAGGTTTTTAATTAAGGGTGATTTTCATATTTTTTTGCCAGGGGTTGAATATCATGTGCTGAAGTAGTATTTCAAAATGAGACCCAATAAAAGTGCTAACATGCTAACAGTTGGTATGCTGTCGTATATCAAGTAAGCAACTTAAGTTTCAGAATGTGCTAAGATAAGATACACTCAAACATATTGTACACCATGTGCTGTAGTATGATTCCAAAAGCCTATAGGCTAAAATGCTAACACATCACTGACAGTTAATGCATCATGCAATAGTTATCAACAAAGATTCCATGATGTTTTGTCTTTGCAGCAACATTGTTTCAGGAAATGCACAGCGCTGATCGAGCAAAAGTGTGAAGTAAGTGACTGACCGCTCTCAATGCACTTAAGAAGAAGGGCATTGTAACATACTCTGCAATCATTTTATAACATACTGACGTGGATTTTTCGTTTCCTAATCTACAGTCCTGCTTTTTTTGCTCTGTTTCTGGCCAGCTCTTGATTGACGGGATCCTAGGAACGCTGGTGGTGTTCCTGGTGCTGGAGCTGCTCATCTGCATCACCGCCATGCTCTTTGGACTCACTGTGCTCGCAGCTCGTAGAAGTCAGGTCAGCCTATGACGTAGTATTATCGAACCTACAGAATATTAATATGTGAATGCTGAAAAGCATTATTTGTTAATGTCAGTCAATAGCTAGGAAACTAATGTAGCTCGCATGCTATTTTTTTGTGTTAATTTTTGCTAAAAGACAAATATTTTGTTACTTGACACATGCTAACTGTTAGCATGTTAATGTTAGTATGCAAGCTTTTGAACTAATTTTGCAGGCATACACCTCAGACTCAAATATGTTGTCACTTCATGCATGTTAACTGTTTGAATACATGTTAGCTTTCTTAGAAAACCTTACTGCCATTTACTATATACATATAAAATATTTTGTTACTTTACGCATGGTAACTGTTAAATGTGAATCAGAATCAGAATCAGAATCAGCTTTATTGTCATTACGCAAGGTAACGAGATTGAGGCCATTCCATACAGTGCGATGTGTGCATGCAAGAAAAACAATGTGCAAATATATAAAAATTTAAAAAATGTAGAAGTGCAATGAATATGGTGTGAAATGAATATATACATGAAAAAACAAAACAAAAACAGGGTGGTTGGTGGAATGGGTTATTGCACCGAAGAGAAGGCAGTTATGAGGGACAATGGGGCAGTCCGTTCAGGATGGTTATGGCCCTGGGGAAGAAGCTGTTCTTTAGCCTGTTTAACCTGAATGTTAGCATGCTTGATTTTTAACTCATGTTGCAGGTACAGTATATACCGCAAAGTCAAATATTTTGTTGCTTCAAGCACGTTTACTGTTAGTATGCTATCTTATGCTATGTTATATTTATTTTGAGCTCATTTTGAGTAAAAAATGTTACTTCATGCATAATAACTGTTCACATGCTATCATTTTAGTTAAACTTTATAGGTGTACATCTCCGAATCAAATAATGTTATTTCATGTTAGTATGCAGGTATTCTTTGCTAATTTTGCAGGTATCCAACTCCGTAAAATATTTTCTTACTTGACGTATGCTAACTGTTAGCAGGGTAATGTTAGCAAGTAAGGAACCAGCAAGTAACCAACATTTAATGGCCAATGAATTCATATCCAATATTTTGTTACTTCACATGCTAACTGTTAGTATTTGAACATGCTAACATTGGCATGCTTTTTTCTCGCTCATTTCGCAGGTATACCAAATATTTGGTCACTTTACGCATGCTAACTGTTAAGATGCTAACGTTACCGTGTTAACTTTTTTAGCTCATTTTGAGGTATACGCCTTAGAGTGTAAAATGTTACTTCACGCATAATAACTGGCGCATGCTATCTTTTTGGTTAACTTTGTAGGTGTACACCTCCGAGACAAATAATGTTATTTCATGCATGTAAACATTAACATGTTAGTATGCAGGGATTTTTTTTGCTAATTTTGCAGGAATCCAACTCAGTAAAATATTTTCTTACTTGATGTATGGTAACGTTAGCAAGTAAGTAAACAACAATAAACGGCCAATTTATTCACATCCAATATTTTGTTACTTCACTTATGCTAACTTAACATTTTAACATGTTAACATTGGCATGCTAGTTGTTTTTTTTTTAGCTCATTTTGCAGATATACACCTCAAATTCAAATATTTGGTTTCTTTACGCATGCTAACTTTTAAGCTCATTTTGCAGGTAATTACTCACAAATAACTGTTAGCATGCTTTATTTTTGTAGGTATACGCCTGAGAGTGAAAAATCGTGTTATTTCAAGCATACATACATTAACATATTATATGATAGCTTTTTTTTAGCTCATTTTGCAGGAACACACCTCAGACTCAGCTATTTTGTTATTTCCCATATGCTAACTGTAACATGTTAACGTTAATATGCTATCTTTTTAGCTAATTTTGCAAATATACACCTCATAGTTAAATAGCTTGTTATTTCTCGCAACATTTAGCTTTTTTGCTCATTTTGCAGGTATACACCCAAGAGTCATATATTGTGTTACTTGATGCTATCTGGCCATTGTGCTAACTTAACATTTCAGCTTTGCTTTTAAGCATTCACACGCAATTTCAAGGGAAATTGCATTTTCTAGTTTGCTACTGATTTTTTAATAAGTTACTGTTCATGACTGACACTTTTAGATTTTAAAAGTGATTTTTGAAAATAAATGATGAATATATGAACAAATAATAATAATAATAAAAATATATGTACAGTATAAATAAATATATAATAAAATAATGGAGCCAATCCATGTAATATATCAATCAATGTTTTTTACAGGCTCCAAGTGAGCGACCACGATATCCCCAGACCCGCCCCCCACCATCTCCATCTCCATCTCCAGTTGTCCATGTTGTTCCGGTTGCAGTCGAGCCAAGTGTATCCCAGGTACCACACACAAACAAACACATCAAATATAAGACAACAGTGTCATGAATTGTTACAATAATCCATGTGTTTACATCGTGTGTCAGCAGGTGGCGGTCGTTGTGACCGAACCAGACTCTGAGCTGGTGGACGACATCGCCACTCCGCCGACGGAACCTCAGGTGGAACCTATTTACCCATGAACACACACACTTCCGGCACCTTCCGTTGTGTAAATATAGATGCCGCACCTGGTGCTTTTTAACAATGTGGCACATCTCACCTTCTTTGTTTTTCTATGACCGATTGCGAGTCAACTCAGGTGACAATTTGAATAGAAACCAAGAAAAACACACCTTCACCTACTATAAATCTGTTATTAGACATGTGAACTACATTATGTAATGACAGACAGTGTGAAGAAATTATATATATTCTCCTCACTAGTAGTATGTGTATTTACATTAAAGCTATTTTAAATGAATACAAATAAAATAGTTATTGCTAATGTTGCTATAACACCGTGTCCAGAAACTTAATGGCGTTGTCTATTATCTTTAAATGTGCATTGATGTACACGTATTTCAGCAAAATAACTATATTAAATGATCAATTGCCACTGAAGCATTGTATGTATTCTGCATTCTGTGACAAACACTGTATAATGCATAAAAGTGTCAAATAAAACCATTAAATCCTGTGTTTTGTGTGTTTAATTATTTCCAGTCCAATGTTAACAAAGCAGGAAGTGCTGAACAGAACCAGAATATTAACTCCCAAAGGCTATAAACAGATGTTGTTATATTAGATAGGATTATAAGAACATATAATGGTGCATGTGTACCTAATGTTGTGGCCAAACTATTGCAGGAAAACGTTTCATTGTGTGGGCACAAACGGTACAATCAAAAATCTAAAATACTTACACTTAATTAAGCCATAAGATATAAACCGTCCACCTTTTTCGCAATACAAATAATTTCCATTATTGATATATACAACTTTAAAATATGACTGACCTCACCAAGATGGCCGCCGTGGTCGTGTCATAGTCGTCACTTCCGGCCTGTCGCTCAAAGGAACAGCGGATATCAGCCCCTCGCTTCCGGTTATGCCTCCTTTTCGGCAGCGGCTATTTCCTCGCCAACATGCCAGTGAGTATCCCCGCCTTGTTGTCGAATGATATTTTCAACCTTTAAACTCGTTTTTGAGCGCCCGTTCGCGGCTCAAAGTTTGGATAAGACATTAACGGTTCGACTGCTGCCCTTCGAGGTCGTCCATGTTACATTTAAAACGCAGTTAGTCACACATTTATCGTCACTCCTCGCGAGCATTGTGACTCAAGATGGCGGCGCGCACGCCGCAAACATGGAGCCAGTTTAGTTAAGACTCCTCAGTTAACAGTCGATTGTTACTGCTTAACAAATGTGTATTTGTCAATCTTTGTTAAAGTCGTAATTAGGTGGTCTGAACACCGCTTACGACTATGTTATCTAATCGGAAATGTAGGCCCTCGGGAAGCCTGAAAGAGTAAACCGGAACAACCGCCATTACTAAAATGCCCATTTAGCGGCTAAACTATTTTCACTGTTGATCTTTTCTTTTTCTGTAGCTCGCAAAAGACTTATTGCACCCAACCCCGGAGGAGGAAAAGAGGAGGCACAAGAAGAAGCGCCTTGTTCAGAGTCCTAACTCTTACTTTATGGATGTCAAATGTCCAGGTACGTTTTTTTTTTAATTCAAACTACCCAATTTTTAACCCTTGTGTGGTGTTCGGGTCTGTGAGACCCGTTTTCGTTTTTTATTAAAAGAAAAATGATACAATTAATTAATTTTTTAAACTGAGACTCACTGACTTTGGCTCATTTTCTGTAAAGAACATATATCAGAATACATATTTAATGACCATACACCCCCCCTACACATTTCTATTACATATAAGATGTCCGGGTCCACTGGACCCGGGGATAATAGAACTGTGGAAATTGATGTTCTGTGTACCACACGCACCCACACACACACACCTAGCAGGCCTAGACAGGAGGAGGACAGAGTGTACCGTATTTTCCGCACTATAAGGCGCACCGGATTATTAGCCGCACCTTCTATGAATTACATATTTCATAATTTTGTCCACCAATAAGCCGCCCCGGACTATAAGCCGCGCCTACGCTGCGCTAAAGTGAATGTCAAAAAAACGCTGCGCTAAAGTGAATGTCAAAAAAACAGTCAGATAGTTCAGTCAAACTTTAATAATATATTGAAAACCAGCGTTCTAACAACTCTGTCCCAAAATGTACGCAAATGTGCAATCACAAACATAGTAAAATTCAAAATGGTGTAGAGCAATAGTAACATAATGTTGCTCGAACGTTAATGTCACAACACACAAAATAAACATAGCGCTCACCTTCTGAAGTTATTCTTCATTCGTAAATCCTTCGAATTCTTCGTCTTCGGTGTCCGAATTGAAAAGTTGCGCAAGCGTGGTATCCAAAATGGCCGGTTCCGTCTCGTAGAAGTCATCGGGAGTCAGTGTCGCTGTTGTTCTGTGAATCCTGCCTTCCGGAAAGCTCGGACCACAGTTGTGACCGAAATATCTGCCCAAGCATTTACGATCCACTGGCAAATGTTGGCGTATGTCGTCCGAGGCTGTCTGCCCGTCTTAGTGAAGGTGTGTTCGCCTTCGGAGCTGTGTGAAAAAAGCCACCCGGCCTCTTCGCATAAACTTCCCTTAACCACTCGCTCATCTTTTCTTCATCCATCCATCCCTTCGAGTTAGCTTTTATGATGACGCCGGCTGGAAAGGTCTCTTTTGGCAAGGTCTTCCTTTTGAATATCACCATGAGTGGAAGTTAGCATGGCAAGCTAGAACCACAGTGAAGGATGACTTCTCATTCCCTGTGGAGCGAATATTCACCGTACGTGCTCCCGTTCCACAGTGCGGTTCAGTTGCTGTGAAATACGGTAGTAATCCGTGTGCGGATGGAGAGATTGCGTCTTTTTATGAACCGGATCGTTTAGTAGGAGCCATTTTGTGGTCTTTACAGATGTAAACAGGAAATGAAACGTACGGTGATATCCGCGCGTTTTTTCTTCTTCTTCCGGGGGCGGGTGAAGCGCTTCCTGTTCTATGGGGGCGGGTGAAGCGCTTCCTGTTCTATGGGGGCGGGTGCTTTCCTTGGCGGTTGCTTGCGTAGAAGAAGAAGCGCTTCCTGTTCTACCGGGAAAAAAGATGGCGGCTGTTTACCGAAGTTGCGAGATCGAAACTTTATGAAAATTAATCGTAATAAAGCGCACCGGGTTATAAGGCGCACTGTTAGCTTTTGAGAAAATTTGTGGTTTTTAGGTGCGCCTTATAGTGCGGAAAATACGGTATATCAGAATACATATTTAATGACCATACACCCCCCCTACACATTTCTATTACATATAAGATGTCCGGGTCCACTGGACCCGGGGATAATAGAACTGTGGAAATTGATGTTCTGTGTACCACACGCACCCACACACACACACACACCTAGCAGGCCTAGACAGGAGGAGGACAGAGTGTAGGTACACAGATCAGAGGGTCAAATGTGCGAGAAAATGAGAGCAGACAGTGTTGACAAACAATGTTGCAACCTTGTTTGCGAACCGCAGGTGAAAAAACAAAAGAAAAAATCCCTGTGCGGTGCAGAAAATAGAGAAATTTTCCGTGTAACGTTCATATTATTAGTCAGCTAGCGTTTGTGGGTCTGATGGACCCCTTGCATTTTGTGGCTTTAATGCCTCACAATCAAAACACTTATGTTAAAATACTGAACAGATGTTTATTGGGATAAGGTAAAGTATTTTTACATAAAAGTGTATGATTGTGAGTAGAGCTGCAACAACTAATCGATTATAAAAATAGTTGGTGATTAATTTGGTCATCGATTTAGCGGATCTATGCTATGCGCAGAGGCTACTTTTTTTTTTATAAACCTTTATAAACTGCAACATTTACAAACAGCTGAGAAACAATCAAAATAAGTATGGTGCCAGTATGCCGTTTTTTTCCAATAAAATACTGGAAAGGATAGAAATGTAGTTTGTCTCTTTTTTCCGATTATTAATTGATTAATCGAAGTAATAATCGACAGATTAATCGACTATCAAATTAGTTGTTAGTTGCAGCCCTAATTGTGAGGCATTAAAAGCCACAAAATGTCCATCAGACCCACAAACGCTGGCTGAGTAACAACATAGTGAACATTACACAATTAAAGAAACTTCAAAGAAAATGTTTCTTCAAACTCTGTAGCACATACAATTTTGTGGAGTTTTGTAACACTTATTTGTTTCGTAATGAATTTTAACTAAGGTAATTTAGTAAATGAATGTAAAGTAGGTCAGTTTTTAAGCGTTATTTTAGCGGTGTAACGATTTGATTCAGAATTTGTGTTTGCCGATATGATTCAGGCATATTATTATTATTATTTTTTAGAATGATATGATCCGAAACTATTCAGTCTACCCTAAGTCGTTTAACCCCTTAAACAAAAAATTATTTAGCCTAAGCCACGATTCAGCCACACTAAACCATTGTTTAGGCAGTGTTTTTCAACCTTTTTTGAGCCAAGGCACATTTTTCCGTTATTGAAAAAATTCGCTCCAACTTAACATTAAAAAAGGAAACTCAGCAGTCGATATTGACAGTAAAAAGTAGTTCTCGCAATTGTTGGATATGAATTCAAACCATAACCAACCATGCATCACAATAGCTTTTGTCTCAAAGTACTGTCAAGACCTGTCACATCAGGCCTTGATTTTTTTTTTTTTTTTTTCCTGTGTGTAGTGTTTTAGTTCTTGTCTTGCGCTCCAATTTTGGTGGCTTTTCTCTTTTGTTTGTATTTTCCTGTAGCAGTTTTATGTCTTCCTTTGAGCGATATTTCCCGCATCTACTTTGTTTTAGCAATCAAGAATATTTCAGTTGTTTTAATCCTCCTTTGTGGGGACACTGTCGGTTGTCATGTCGTGTTCGGATGTACATTGTCTTTGCTGTCGTCCAGCATTCTGTTTTTGTTTACTTTGTCGCCAGTTCATTTTTAGTTTTGCTCTGCATGGCCTTCCCTAAGCTTTGATGCCCTTTCTTAGGGGCACTCACCTTTTGTTTATTCCCACTGTTTCCGACATATACAAAGCAATTAGCTACCGGCTGCCACCTACTGATATGGAAGAGTATTACACGGTTACGCTGCCGAGCTCTAGACAGCACCGACCACTCAACAACAACACATCATTTTAAGACTTATTTGTGGTTTGCAAAAAATATTTTTAACCCAAATAGGTGGAATTAGATCATCTCCCACAGCACACCAGACTGTATCTCACAGCACACTAGTGTGCCGCGACACAGTGGTTGAAAAACACTGGTTTAAGGTCCCCCTCCTCGGACACATTTTTACACGGGTTAGTCAGTCGTGTTTTTCTTGAATCTCCGGCACTTAGCTTTGTATGGACTCATTGATCGTTTACAAAGTGACTTCGGAGAGGAAGTGACGCCAGAAAGACTGCGTCCCACACAGGCGCGGACATAACAAAGATGGAGGTGGATCATGCATACATGCCCGTGTTTCTCCTTCTTGTACATGTACAGGCGCTTTTGGAAATCACACATGAAGAATACCTTAAGAGAAGGCAACGGGCGATTGCAGCTATTTCGGTTACAACACTTCTCAGACGGCAAGAGAACTTTCGAACAGTCAGCTATGATTCTATTTACCGTATTTTCCGCACCATAAGGCGCCCTGGGTTATAAGCCGCGCCTTCAATGAACGGCATATTTCAAAACTTTGTCCACCTATAAGCCGCCCCGTGTTGTAAGTCGCATCTAACTGCGCTAAAGGAATGTCAAAAAAACAGTCAGATAGGTCAGTCAAACTTTAATAATATATTAAAAACCAGCGTTCTAACAACTCTGTTCACTCCCAAAATGTACGCAAATGTGCAATCACAAACATACGTATATCAACATGGACAGAGCTGCGTGAAAAAAGCCACCCGGCCTCTTCGCGTAAACTTAAACTTACCTTAACCACTCGCTCATCTTTTCTTCATCCATCCCTTCGAGTTAGCTTTTATGATGACGCCGGCTGGAAAGGTCTCTTTTGGCAAGGTCTTCCTTTTGAATATCACCATGGGTGGAAGTTTCTGGCCATTAGCATGGCAAGCCAGAACCACAGTGAAGGATGACTTCTCATTCCCTGTGGTGCGAATATTCACCGTACGTGCTCCCGTTGTATCCACAGTGCGGTTCACAGGAATATCAGTTGCTGTGAAATAGTAATCCGTGTGCGGATGGAGAGATTGCGTCTTTTCATGAACCGGATACCTGTCGCTTAGTAGGAGCCATTTTGTGGTCTTTACAGATGTAAACACACAAAGGAAATGAAACGTACGGTGATATCCGCGCGCTTTTTCTTCTTCTACGCGGGCGGGTGGTTGCTTACAGTAGAAGAAGAAGCGCTTCCTGTTCTATGGGGGCGGGTGCTTACCTTGGCGGTTGCTTGCGTAGAAGAAGAAGCGCTTCCTGTTCTACCGGGAAAAAAGATGGCGGCTGTTTACCGAAGTTGCGAGACCGAAACTTTATGAAAATGAATCTTAGTATTTATCCATATATAAAGCGCACCGGGTTATAAGGCGCACTGTCAGCTTTTGAGAAAATTTGTGGTTTTTAGGTGCGCCTTATAGTGCGGAAAATACTGTACTGGAAAACATGGTCCCCTCCTCCCGTGGATGTGATCGTGATAGGCAGTATGTGACTACAAATATTGCTTTATGGATGTGGCTGTGAAATGACCAGACAGTGTGCATGATGCCTGCATCTTCGCTAACTCCGCCATTAGCGCGCAGCTGAAAGATGGAACCATCCCCTCGTATCCCAAACTGTTTATCACATTGTCTACTTTCTTATGTTAATTAAATATTTGATTAATTTATGATGGCTCAGGTGTGATTCACTACAATAGGGCCCCACAGCACACAGGATTCTTCTTTTAAATAACTAGAGACGTAAAGTCATCTACTGGATGCATTGTAACCTTTGGTGTGCGTGGACACGGATAAGGTTAGGTGTGATTTACCCTGGATAATCTTATCCGGCTTAGTGTAAACGGGGCCTCGGTGAATTGGAATTGGTTCAGTAATTTATTTGCAAAACAATTTCAACCGTAACAGGTTAGGAATATAGATCGATCTATCAATATATCATTTAATCATTAAAGTTAAAGTACCAATGATTGTCACACACACACTAGGTGTGGCGAGATTATTCTCTGCATTTGACCCATCACCCTTGATCACCCCCTGGGAGGTGAGGGGAGCAGTGGGCAGCAGCGGTGGCCGTGCCCGGGAATCATTTTGGTGATTTTACAACCCTAGTGGACACTGGAAACTGCAGCGAAATTTCCTATGTTCCTGATATTTATTGTAAGGGAATTGGGTATAAGTCAATTATAAACTGGTACAAACACTTATTGGCCAATGCATTCACATCGTATCTGAATAAAGTGCGACCAACATATGCAATTAATAAAATGAAACCTTTTTTGCCCTCATTTTCAACATTCAAGATATTCATTCCCTTCGGGCCTTGCTCGAAGGGAATAAGCAGTAGAAAATGGATGGATGACCAACATTTTAACGGTCTATTTGCCTGCTATTTTTTTGCTGTTTTTTCTCGACTTAAAATAGTATAATAAAATAAACCAACAAATTGAATTAGCAGTAAGTTTACCTGAGAAATTAAGTGCAACCAAATCTTTTCAGATTTGACCTGCTACTACTCATTTTGATAAACACGGAACATAAAGACATAACGGAAATGAGCAGACAAGTTTTGGTGACACAGACCAAATGGCTGAAGGTGTAACAAAGTTGGAAATGTAAGTCAAGTGTGACCAATCTTTCAGTCATAGAATATTTTGTACTTACATTTTCAAAAATACTCTGAATTATTACACTGTTTTTTCCTACTGTCTCAGGCTTCAGTTTTGTTGTCTATTTCTTGTGACTTTTACAATTATATTGTTTTATGATGTGTGCATTTGGTATGACCTTTTTCAACTGTAGCGACCTGCCAGTTTTGCTTTGATTACGCCACAGACACGCACACTGATTAACTTCCTTTGAATTAAAAGTGCTAAACTTCTAGTACCGATAAAATTGATATAACATGCCGAGCACAGATCGATATACTTGTAATTTAGGAATATAGATCGATCTATCAATATATCATTCAATCATTACAACCCTAGTTAAAACAAAAGTAAAATAATTTTGTACAACCATATAACGTGTATTGTTTTGATATTTTTATAGGGTAATCACAAGTTTATAGTCTTAATAGTTCAAAACGTCTGTACTTTTTAAGTCAATTTGTACTTGAAAGTGAATTACAAATAAACACATTGCAAAAAATTAGGTAATGTAGTCAACATTTTTGAAGTGATATTTGTGCTGAAATTTTGCTTATCATTCACAAACCTTATGTAAGACAAGAACACATTTTTATTTTTTTATGCATTCTAACTCGTAAATAAACACTAGCAAAAGTCAGCTAACAATGGATTAAGGGGATTTGCTCTGTTCTGCCTATATAAAGCACACTTAAAAATATCAAAAAAAAAACCATCAATGTTTTATATACATGCTGAAAATATATATGTAATAGTAGGGATGTAACTGTATCAAATCTCACGGTATTGAGGCCCCGGTACGATGATATAGCGATATGTCCAAAAAAAGACTTAAAAATGTTAGAGTGTAAAATTAAGTGGCTGTAATGTTTAGGATAAAAACACTTACTGTAATTGAACACAAACATGATGGTAGAATGTTCTAATCATGCTTATTACTGCAAACATTATTTTTAGGTGCAAAGAATGGTGCAAGAACATCAACTGTTTCAAAGCAAATATAAGAATAACCGTTACTTAACAAAGTAAACATCCAGTGTAACACATCAGTGTCTTTCAACTTTCTTTCTGACAAGCAGTGTCCTCCACAGTGGACATGTTTATATCAGTCTGGAAAATGTTGTTTCTCAGAAAAGTTAACTATCAATTTAACTTTTAATAATGTAAATTCCTCACAAACTGATGTTTGGCTTCAAATATCTTTCCTGGATGACATTTTGTGAGCTGTCTTCCTCGGCGGATAGGCTTCAGCTCCCCCGCGACAGACACCTTTTTGTTTCTTTCTTGTCATCACAGGGTAAATGTTGGGTGTCAAAGTTGACCAACTTCTCGGTTTATGACCACAACTTTCTACTATGAGTTGGAGCAGCTGCATAAGCTAGTTACCTCTTTGTGATCAATGCGCCACTAAAATAAGGTCCCCAACATTAGCGCTTATAATAAAAAGATCGCAAATACTTGGTTAATATTTAGGGCATGAGATCTAATGAAGTATTGTTGGTGCTTTTGGATGTTTTTTTAGAGGGTTTTATGGGTGTAATAGATTACTCTCGTTAGCTGCGTTGTTAGCCACCGTGTACACGCTATATTTTAAAAGTTAAAATGCATTAAAGAAAAACAAGTTTGTTTTTAATAGGGATTGTGAATGATATGCAAATATTAAAAAATAGTGCAGTTACCCCCCATCAAAAGTAAATTAAAAATATAAAGCTAAGCACTGAGATTTTTGAAGAAATAAAAAGTTAGACTTGAAAAATAGAATTCTGAAGTGTAGCACATGATTAATCTTAGGTTTTTGAAATTTCTGAATTGTATATTTTAAGTCAAATGTCAAAAGATGCGATTTTAACAATATTCTTTGTAGTACTCCGAAGTACGTAGTTAAAAAAAAGTAAAAATATTTTTTAAATTTTTGTAAAAAGATATGAATCAATATTTTGTAATAGCACTGAGACTTGTTTGTGAACATTTTAAATGAATGCTGATTGGTTTGCAGGTTGCTACAAGATCACGACAGTGTTCAGCCACGCACAGACAGTCGTGCTGTGCGTTGGCTGCTCGACAGTCCTGTGTCAGCCCACCGGAGGCAAAGCCCGTCTCACAGAGGGTCAGTAAAACTTTTGTACTTATTGAATATTTTAACATGAGCTGGCTCTAGGGTTTTTGCAATGCTTAAAGTTGGGAGGACATATTTAAGTTATGAGCCTCCCCATTGCTAGTTGGCGTAGTGATTGTCACAATGAACCCCAAAGAGTTGGTCCCAAAACATTGTCTTACACTATAGCATTTGTTTATAGCTTATAACTTTGTTTTTACAACCATTGGAAAGAAGGAAGTGAGTGTGAAAGAGTTCTGCAAGTATATAATCATTGCATTGAAGAAATGATCAAAAACCTGGTAGAGGCTGGGATTGACTTAGTAAGGCAGGAAGAGCTAGCTTTTCGTACCAGCAAGAATGTTGGTCGTAAATGGTGGACATTTTATCCATGAAAATTTGGAAAAGCTGCAGCTTGACAGACACCACCATACTGATCATACTGTGAAACATCTGACTGAAACTGTTAAGATTTGTAACCAAGTCCTGTAAGATCACGGCTGAAGGACCTCCGATACTTTTGTTTACACATTCCTCTCCCACACGGCGCAGTGTTGAGTGCAACAGAAAAACACACTTTCTACCTACTCAAAAAAATTGCTGTGCATTACATCCTGTCTGACTACGCTAGCAAAATTAGACACACAGAAAAATAGCTTATGTTAACTGTTATTGTGCACTTGAAGAACCACCTAAGTACAATTTGCAGTGATGGAATGTTACAATACAATTACACTTGCAATTCCTAAAATGGTTAAAATAAAACATTTTCTCTGCCTACTATAACCTTCATTCTTTTTCTCTCATACACATTGGAAGTGCACCTGAAACATTTGTGCATTAATAACAAATCACATGACTCTTGTGTGGACTCTGTCATGCAGAAACTATGTATCGTAAAGTTCTGTTCCATCTATGCGGTTTAGTTATCATTTTGTATTAGTTACACTTCGCAAAATTTAAATACAGACATTTATATTATATTTATTTTGGGCTGATCTGTGGTTCATTCTGACAATCGATCTGCCAACTTGTGGTTGGAAGCGTTCTTAACTCAAATTTTTGCTTGCTGAGACACTTTGTAGGTCAACAAACTTGTAAGTTGAGGTACACTGCTTTTGAGTTACAATTTGTGCATATGAAAAGTTAGCACCAGGTGCAAGTAGATGTCAACATACACTGCACTGTCAAGTGACTGGACTTCCTCTGTTGTGGTTTTCCAGCCTCATTCCAGTGCTAGAAAAACCTCAGTTTGCAGAAGGGTTGATCTCGACCAATGGCTCACCCCTTTCGAAGACTGAGAACAAACAATGCAGTCATAGTGCTAACATGATGCTAACTATGCTTGTTAGAGAAGGACTGAGTAGGATGGCATGAAGCAAAATGGTGACTGAAAAGCGCTTTTATTAAATTGTGTCAATGTGCTTTCTTGCAGGGTGCTCTTTCAGGAGGAAGCAGCACTAAAATGTTCTTTCCGGAGCTGAGTGGGAGAGGAGAGGATGGATGGGTTGTCAGCGGTGGCACCGGGAGATCAGCCTAAGATGTGGAAAATGGGCGCAAGGTGACTTCACAGTCCACGCTTGGAATATCGCTGTAACTCCTCCATCCTTACCTTTCTCAATAAAATGTTGTTTTGGCTAAACACATGTTTGCTTTCTTTATTAGAATGAAGAATTTTGACAACATACTCTCACTAATTATTGTTACATCAGAACATCTTATACAAAGTGCAGTTTGTCATTGATACAAAAAGCTATTTGAACGCTGATAATTCAAACTGATAGTATCGATGGCTGTATCATATTCATTTGATGAAATTGTATTCCTAAAACAAATGCGAACATTATAGAACCATTGTCCTTGTATACAGATATAGACATATCTTCTGTTTGAACAAAATTATTTAGAGTAGTAGATCATTTGTCATGATTGTGATTTTAGCTCCACTACCAGTCTAAAATCAACCTCGTTCTTTGGAAAGGCAGAATTTGTGCAAGTGTATCTACTGCAAAGTCACGTGAGCAGGTGTGCTAACTCTCTCCACCAGGGGGCACACCTCGTCTACCTGTCACTCCCTCCTGCTGTCTCGCTGTTCTTCTCCCTTTCCCTGAGCAGGTGTCTGATGGAGGAGTTCTGCATGGACAAAGTGTTGGACAGGAGTGGCATCAAGCTGCGGAAACCCTCCCTTAACTCTTCCACGTGTTTCTCCAGGCCGTGGATGTGTGTGTCCAGCTCCGATCTGCAGCCCTGCACTTCACCCAGCACGTCGTACAAAAGGGTCTGCACCTGAGAGGAGACACGTGTCACAAAGCGTGCGCTGGATTGTGGGGCTGCTCGGGTGGCTAATGGTGCGTTCACTTGCCTCTCTCACCTTGCACATGTCCATAAGTGTGTTGCTTTGGTCTGCCAGGATGCTCTTCTCCACCTTCACGCGCCGCAACCTGACGCCACAAACATCTGCTTTTATGTTCACGTCTTGATTCAAGTACAAAAAAGTTGTCTTACTGGTGGATGGCAAGCAGCAGCTTTCGTTGGTGCATGCGGACCCTGGTGTGGTCTTTTTCCCTGGAGAGCTTGGTGTGTTTGTAGATGAGCCACGTCTCTCTCAGCACGTTGGCGGCGGCAATCTTGATCTAGAGGAGAGAACACAACAATCCTTTCTTACTAAATTACCCTTAAATGGCAACACTACACAAAAGTAATTTATTCCTCGTGAGTAAAAACTTCCATTAAAACAGTTTTTAAACTCTACATTCATCTTAACATAAACTAATGCAAGTCTTTAAGTTCAGGTTAAAAAAAATTTCGGCGACTTTTGAAAGCCAGCAGATGGCGCTACTTTTCCACTATCAAAGCGTGCAGCAACCTTTCATTGCTATTACTGTTTTTAGTCCTTTGCTACAGAAAGGATGAGATTTTGTCTATATGGATGTGTGGAAATGTATATACTGTATGTACAAAACATGTATTCTATACTGGACTGATTTGAACTACTTGAAAGTGTAAGATTATTTAAATTATAATTAATATATAACATGTATATTTTAGGCAGATATAGTTTTTAAAGATTAAGTACAAATTAATTAAATGTATAAAGTTGTGTGATATATATCTACAGTATATACAAATACATGTATACAGCTTATATACACATTTATACACAGATATAAATATACACAGATATGTATGTACATACATATATATGTATATACATACATATATATGTATATACATACATATATATGTATATACATACATATATATGTATATACATACATATATATGTATATACATACATATATATGTATATACATACATATATATGTATATACATACATATATATGTATATACATACATATATATGTATATACATACATACATATGTATATACATACATACATATGTATATACATACATACATATGTATATACATACATACATATGTATATACATACATACATATGTATATACATACATACATATGTATATACATACATACATATGTATATACATACATACATATGTATATACATACATACATATGTATATACATACATACATATATATGTATATACATATATATGTATATACATACATATATATGTATATACATACATATATATGTATATACATATATATGTATATACATACTTATATATGTATATACATACATATATATGTATATACATACATATATATGTATATATATATGTATATATATGTATGTACATACATACACTCATATCTACATATACATATATATGTATGTATATACATATATATGCATGTATATACACATGTGTATACATATATACGCATGTGTGTACATGTATATGTATGTATATACATATATATGTATGTATATACATATATATGTATGTATATACATATATATGTATGTATATATACATATATACACATGTGTATACATATATACGCATGTGTGTACATATATATATGTGTATACATACATATGTATATACATATGTGTATATATGTATATACATACGTATATATGTATATACATACATATATGTACGTATATACATGTATGTATGTACATATATATGTATGTATGTATGTACATACATATATATGTATGTACATACATATATATGTATGTATATACATATATACACATGTGTATACATATATACGCATGTCTGTACATATATATATGTGTATACATACATACATACATACTGTATGTATATACATACAAATGTATGTATATATACATACATATGTATATATACATACGTATATATGTATATACATACATATATATGTATATACATACATACAAACATACACACATATATCTATATATACATATATATGTATGTATATACATATATATGCATGTATATATATATGTATGTATATACATATATATGCATGTATATACATATATATGCATGTATATACACATGTGTATACATATATATGCATGTATATACACATGTGTATACATATATATGCATGTGTGTACATGTATATGTATGTATATACATATATATGTATGTATATACATATATATGTATGTATATATACATATATACACATGTGTATACATATATACGCATGTGTGTACATATATATATGTGTATACATACATATGTATATACATATGTGTATGTGTATACATACAATTGTATGTATATATACATACGTATGTATATATACATACGTATGTATGTATACATACGTATATATGTATATACATACATATATATGTATATACATACATATATATGTATATACATACGGTACATATATATGTATATACATACATATATGTACGTATATACATACATGTATGTATGTACATACATATATGTATGTATATACATATATACGTATGTGTATACATATATACGCATGTGTGTACATATATATATGTGTATACATATGTGTATACATACAAATGTATGTATATATACATACGTATGTATATATACATACGTATGTATATATACATACGTATGTATATATACATACGTATGTATATATACATACGTATGTATATATACATACGTATATATGTATATACATACATATATTTGTATATACATACATATATTTGTATATACATACATATATTTGTATATACATACATATATTTGTATATACATACATATATATGTATATACATACATATATATATATATGTATATACATACATATATGTATGTATATACATACATGTATGTATGTACATATATATGTATGTATGTATGTACATATATGTGTATATATATGTATGTACAGTATATATATGTATGTATGTATGTACATATACATGTATGTATATACATATATGTATATACAGTACATACATATGTATGTACATATACATATACATATTTGTATATACATACATATATATGTATATACATACATATATATATATGTATATACATACATATATGTATGTATATACATACATGTATGTATGTACATATATATGTATGTATGTATGTATGTACATATATGTGTATATATATGTATGTACAGTATATATATGTATGTATGTATGTACATATACATGTATGTATATACATATATGTATATACAGTACATACATATGTATGTACATATACATGGATGTATATACATATATATGTATGTATGTATATAAATACATATGTATATACGTATGTGTATACATATATACGTATGTGTATGCATACATATGTATGTACATACATACACACACATATATATATATATACATGCATATATATACATACATATGTATGTATATATACATATATATGTATGTATGTATATATACATACGTATGTATGTATATATACAACTATCTACATATATATGTACATACATACATACATACATATATATGTATGTATATATATGTATGTATGTACATAAATATGTCTGTACATATATGTACAGTATATACATATATGTATGTATGTATGTATATATACGTATGTGTGTACATACATACTTATGTGTATACATACATATGTATGTATATACATACATATATATATACATATATATGTATGTATGTATATATATATATATATATGAAAAAAAAATTACTCTGTAGATTTTATAGTAAAAAAATTGGCAGCCAGAAATGTAGTTTTTTTTTTTTTTTTTTACAGTGAATTATTAGACTGAGCTGCCAGTTTTTTGACGTAAAATCTGCAATCGTTGTTTTACAGTGTATTACTGTGAATGAGAATGAAACAGTACCACTGTTGAACACGATAAAATTCTGGCGACTGAGCTGCTATTTAAAAAAAATGTTTTAAAGTATATATACAGGTAAAAGCCAGTAAATTAGAATATTGCATGAAGTGCTCTAAAACTTGCTGGTAGACGGCTGCGTTGACCCTGGATCTCAGGAAACAGAGTGGACCGACACCAGCAGATGACATGGCACCCCCAAACCATCACTGATGGTGGAAACTTTACACTAGACTTCAGGCAACGTGGATCCTGTGCCTCCCCTGTCTTCCTCCAGACTCTGGGACCTCGATTTCCAAAGGAAATGCAAAATTTGCATGGTTGGGTGATGGTTTGGGGTGCCATGTCATCTGCTGGTGTCGGTCCACTCTGTTTCCTGAGATCCAGGGTCAACGCAGCCGTCCACCAGCAAGTTTTAGAGCACTTCATGCTTCCTGCTGCTGACCTGCTCTATGGAGATGGAGATTTCAAGTTCCAACAGGACTTGGCGCCTGCACACAGCGCAAAATCTACCCGTGCCTGGTTTACGGACCATGGTATTTCTGTTCTAAATTGGCCCGCCAACTCCCCTGACCTTAGCCCCATAGAAAATCTGTGGGGTATTGTGAAAAGGAAGATGCAGAATGCCAGACCCAAAAACGCAGAAGAGTTGAAGGCCACTATCAGAGCAACCTGGGCTCTCATAACACCTGAGCAGTGCCAGAAACTCATCGACTCCATGCCACGCCGCATTAACGCAGTAATTGAGGCAAAAGGAGCTCCAACCAAGTATTGAGTATTGTACATGCTCATATTTTTCATTTTCATACTTTTCAGTTGGCCAACATTTCTAAAAATCCCTTTTTTGTATTAGCCTTAAGTAATATTCTAATTTTGTGACACACGGAATTTTGGATTTTCATTTGTTGCCACTTCAAATCATCAAAATTAAATGAAATAAACATCTGAATGCATCAGTCTGTGTGCAATGAATAAATATAATGTACAAGTTACACCTTTTGAATGCAATTACTGAAATAAATCAAGTTTTTCAAAATATTCTAATTTACTGGCTTTTACCTGTATACATACATACATATATGTATATATATATACATACATATATATATATATATACATACATATATATATATATATATATATATATACATATATATATATATATATATATATATATATATATATATATATATATACATACATATATATATATATATATATATATATATATATATACAT